>NC_088871.1:44374708-44400576 GCF_032884065.1 Artemia franciscana | reverse complement strand
TAGGCCAGATGTATCTATATGAATATTTATGTATAATACGAAGAGACCGAGCTTCACTCAGTTCTTGGTACTTGGTTCACGGCAGGCTTTTATGTGGTTGATTCTCGGTTTCGCTTTTCTTCGAACCGTAGATTAATGTTGACCAAGCGCGCCGGCAGAAAATTTTTCAGGGGAGCTAGACGCCAAAACAGCAGTGGTGGTTGGGTGACAGTTTAGGTAGTTTAGGGCGCTAAACTACGACTTTTCCCCGAAGAGGACGAATTTACAATCAATTTAAAATTCTGTGAAGCTAAATGATTAAAAGTATCAACAACTATATTTTAGGCTTCTCAGTTGCAAAAGAAGTAATGCCAAACGGTGGCAGTACTGGATTCAACCAAGTTGATTCGCTTTATTTGTAATGAAATTAGGCTACGTTTCGTGATCTGTAATTGCGTATCAGCTATAATGAAGGGGGGTGAGTCATTGTTTAGGTGAGGGTAGGGTGGATTCCTACAAAAGTGTATTTTAATGGACAAACTGCTTACTCTTCCTAATGCTTCAGATAAATCTTGATAAAGGTAGGCAGAGTAAGAATTAATTAAAATGTTTCTCTATTCAGCTAAAATGTTACATTCCCAGGTCTAAAAGCACATAGGTGGAAAAGGCAAGGTGGAAATAGGTGGAAAAGGTCATCATCAGCCCCACTGTGAAATTACTTTGGGGTGGGAAATACTGCTAGAAACTTAGTTCTCAGCAATTTCTAAATGGTAATATTGTCTTTTTCTATTTATATGCAGTACTTCAATGTATTTAAACGTATTTGTGTAATGTATTTATCGACAAGAAAATCCTATTGTAGAGGTTGTGATGGCTTCAGTTATGTAGAAGATCAAAAGTCTCATAGAATTTCCATCCATACAAACAATAATACTCCTTTTCATCCAACTTAAATTCTTTAATAGTAATATTGATAAGGACTTTTCACCAAAATTATTCATAGCCAGTTTTTTGAAGTATATTCAAATTTTACCCAAAATTGAAATTGCAAATTTAAACGTAGGACGACACTGATGATCGTACAATTATTGAAAGCAATTAACCTGGCATTTAAGGGACTGGTACCTCAAATAATATCTTGTTTAGGCCTGGGTATGATTTGGAAAAAAATCAGAAGTTAAATTAAAAAAAAAAAAGTTTCAACTGAAAGCATGGAAAAGAACCTATTTGAACAGAATATTCTTTGTATGAAGGGGGCTGTCTGCTCCTTAGCTCCTTACTCTTTACTGTGAAGTTTGGCTTTTTAAGGTTTTTTAAAGCACTAAAAACTATGTGTTTAATGAACAAAGTGTTGAGAAGGGGGCAGTCCTCGTTATATACAGAGTAATTTATATTTATCTTAAGTTTTAAACTTGTGCCTTACTTTAGTTGACAACCTTTTCTATTTGTTTAATTATATTTCATGAAACTGTAAAGTTTTATGAATACAATACTTTTGGTAGCGCAGAAAAAAACTATCAATATTCCAATGATCTCTATTTGTATTTTGATGGATAATCAAACAGTTCGTGGTAAAGAACTGCAAGTAAGGGGCGACCAGGCTCAGTACTAACCGAAACTCTAAAAAACGGAATTTTATACCAATAGATATATCAAAAGAATTGGCTTATTATGCTGATTCCAAATACTTAAGTTTCATTAAGTTTAATCTTACCCATCAAAAGCTACGGGCCTGAGAAAAATTGTCTGATTTTCGAAAAAAGGAAGAAAGACCCTCTCCAATATATAGTTTTAATGAAAAACACGTCATCAGATTCAGCGTATCAAAGAACCCTATTGTAGAGGTTTCAAGCTCATATCTGCAAAAATGCTGAATTTTATAATTTTTGCCAAAAAGAAAGATCACGGATGCGTGCTTTATTTGTTTTTTTCTTCTAGGGGTGATCGTACCGACCCAGTGGACCTAGAATGTCGATAGAATGTTCATTCTAGTTCTAGTGCACTTTTTAAGTGACCAAAAAAATGGAGGACAACTAGACCCCCTGCCACGCCACTTTTTTCCCAAAATTGTCCGATCAAATTTTGAGATAGTTGAATTGACATTGTTGAATTGACTCATAATTGAAAGGCCCAATAACTATGTCTTTGGACATAAAAGGACCCCCTAAAGTCCCTGGAGAAAGGTTTTTAAGTTATAAAATTTGCCCATTGTTTTATTTTTTATTGGGAAGTATGCATATATATTTTTGGGTCGGAGGGTAGGACGAATTTTCTGCTGGGAGAATTTTCCATGGAGAGGGAAGTTTCCGGGGGGTGAACTTTTCAGGGGAAATTTTACACTGGGTGAATTTGCCAGAATTCCTATACGAAATTTCTTTGTATGTCTTGCTTTCTCTTTACCGAAAAAAATTTTATTCGTGGAGATGTTAAGTGTAAGTCTTGAGGGTAATCCGTGGAGATGGGGCCAGGTATCCTGGCCTTATTTATAAAAGATCAGAAATTAAACAAAAAACGAGTTTAAATTTTGTCCGAACTCTTTACAAACGACCCCTGAAACACGAGGGTCATTTAATTAGAACAATAAGTAACTTTTTTAAAGTGTCGAAAAACTGTACCGTGAAGAGCGAAGTGTTGAGGAGGGGACAATTCCCCTTATATGCATAATAATTTCTCTTCGTTTTAAGTTTATTATTGCTCCTTATTTTCAGTTGAATTTTTTTTTATATTTATTTCATGAAGCTTAGAGACTAACATTTTTCTAAAGGAAATGGAAAATGTATGTCAACTAAAGTAAAAGTATATAAAAACGAAAAAAAGTAAGTAATTGCAAAAAAATACGCAAAACAAAGCTTACTTACAAAAACTAAGATATAAACTCCCAGCATTCAGTTCTGTTGAGCAATGCTGAAGCGTTGGACGGATATTTTTTAACAATATCGATAGTTTTGAACTTGGTTATCAAACACCAAAATATTTAATGCCTTTAGACTAGTGTTTATAAAAAGTACTCATTATCAAGGTAGTTTGTTTAAAGTAAAACATTAAAACTAAGATTAAGAAAACCAGATAAAAATTTTTAACTCTATATTTTTAATTTAATTTTGAATACCAAAAACTAATATATTTGACACCTTTATACTTCATAACTATAAAAAATTAAATCTTTTTCAAAGTGACAACTAGATAAAAACAATCACTCATGGAAATAATGATATTAAAACACAAAAACTCTAGGGGGGGGGGGAATACAGAAATTCCCAGCATTCCGTTCACGGGAAACATTTCTGATTATAGTGGCTTCATATATCAGCTCATGGGTACTCTTGCAATGCATGCGAAAGTTGACGGCGTGTTTTTACCGAAATTGCCCCTTATTAAGTTGTTATTTGTATTTGTTAATTACTAATAAACAAATACAAATTTTGGATCATCACAAAAAGCTGATTCTTTGATTGAATGTTATCGATAGTCAGGCTCCTATACTTTCGTTATTGATAAGGATCGTTATTTACTTACCATTCATTGATATTAAGAATTTTATTTTTTTTTTTTTTTTTGCTGCTCCAACCAAATTATATAGAAAAATGTTTGTGGAAAACTCGAAATGGGCCATTCACCCCTAAATTAGAGCTTTTATTTTGGTCAAAATGTATTCACAGGCAGCCAACAATGGGGCAAAACACATTTTTTCCATGGTTTTTGCCTATTCTGCTCTCTTTCCTTTGGTTTTCTTATAATTGCTTTATAGTCCCAAATTTCCAGGAGGAGGCCATGTCCCCCCTGCCGGTGCCCTTGATGTGAACATTGTATTTCTCCGTCCTGTTTATCACGGTTGCCGCGACAGCCGCAGCTTAGTAAATAACGTTCCTGAAAGAATCATAATATTTAAAGGGTTTGTATTCTCCTGGGAAGCAACCTTGGAAGAACGAGCTTTGTTTGGTCCCTGGTTTTCGACACAGTGCAGGCTTGTATAATTATGATACTCGCTGTCGCTATATTAAATTTGTTATTCCAGTCCAGCTGCTCTGAAGTGAAAAATAATACGACTATTGCTGAGTGCAAAGAATGAACCACTTTTTCTAATTGGAATACCGCACGATGTTATGAAGTCATCATAGGTTTGACATGATCACCCTGAAAAAAAAAAATTTCCCCCGAAATAATTAAGTACCTATTTCTTTTTTTATGCCAGAAAATGCCAGTGTGCCAATTTTTAGAAAAAAATATCAAACTGTTTTCGAGAAAAAATATGCAGATATCTACGCTCAATTATTTTATGTTTGATTTATAAAAAAAAACTAATAGAGGTTTCCTTGAGCTTTCAATCTTCCTTCCACATAATATTGCACGTCCGACGTTCATTTTCAGATGGTAGCCGAACTTCCTAGTTATTTTGTCGTTTAACACGGAAAAATGTTACGTACAACTCAGTGTAATTATAGACAGGATTATGGAGGTCAACGCCAACAAATTCGAAAGTTATCCCTTGGGATTTGTGTATGGTCATAGGAAACATTGGTCGCTGTCGAAATTAATGTCGTTATTATGTCCATCCAATTTGACCCTCAAGGTGCCATTGCCAGATATTGACTTGTTTCTCACTTGGTTTGTCACCAAAAGGTGACTGATTATTAGTTTTATCACCACTAATCCCAATTGAAATAATTGAGGAGTTTATTGCATCAGAGTCCATTGAATTATTCTTCATTCTTATTTTTCGAACAAGAATAATTTTATGTTATGTTTCTCATTGTTATGCGAATAGTATATCCAATACTTGTACTTTTTACTAGTCTCTTTCTAATTTTTTTTTTCTTCTCAGCTTTTCTTTTCCCTCCTTTTTTCAACTTCCCTTTTCTCAACAAGTTTCTTCCCATCCTTCGGACAGTCTTTTTTCAGGAATGTATTGATTTTTCTATTTATTGATTCTCGTGACAAAGTTTTCCCTTGCCAATGTAAATATGCCTTTAAACTCTCTATTAGTTTAAATATTTTAGTTATCCGCTCCATCTTAGTGGTTCAGCACCGTCTTTTCAGAAACCCCCCATTGCATTTGAGCAACGGGTGCTACTAGACTCGCTCAAAATACCTCTTTTTTTCCTTCATCAAAATACATGTTTAGAAACCCTTGTTTTTAAAACAGTATTAGTAAACACCGTGAATCAAACATGATGCTTAAATTTGAATTTGTACTTTTAAATAGACATTAAAATTTATTATTTGTCACTTCAAATTCAATAACTTCAAATCAACTAAATTTGAATTCAAGTCAAACAAGTTTTGGTTTTGACTTGACATATGTTGATAGCTAGCCAGACATCTATTGAGCCTAAATTAAAGTATTTGTCCTTGTGTGGGGCGTAAGAAGGGAAAGGAACGGGGGTCAAAATATATTAAAAAAAAACATTTTCAGACCTATTCTCCTTTGAGAAATGCCATGAGTAGTATTTACTGTAGTATTCCTCGCCCGGATTACCTTAGATCTACATGTAGTGGCAAAAGGATTTATACTAGTGACAGTAGTTGTATTTCTGGAATTAAATCAAAAGAATCAAAGGGTTTTGAACCCAGATAAAAGGAAGGAGTAATTTTACTAGTGTTACTAGGAGTAATACTAGTGACAGTAGTTTTATTTCTGGATTTGAATCAAAAGAATCAAAGGGTTTTGAACCCAGATAAAAGGAAGGAGTAATTTTACTAGTGTTACTAGGAGTAATACTAGTGACAGTAGTTGTATTTCTGGATTTGAATCAAAAGAATCAAAGGGTTTTGAACCCAGATAAAAGGATTTCATCCTTTACTAGGAGTAATTTTACTAGTGTTACTAGGAGTAATACTAGTGACAGTAGTTGTATTTCTGGATTTGAATCAAAAGAATCAAAGGGTTTTGAACCCAGATAAAAGGATTTCATCCTTTACTAGGAGTAAGTTTACTAGTGTTACTAGGAGTAATACTAGTGACAGTAGTTTTATTTCTGGATTTGAATCAAAAGAATCAAAGGGTTTTGAACCCAGATAAAAGGATTTCATCCTTTACTAGGAGTAATTTTACTAGTGTTACTAGGAGTAATACTAGTGACAGTAGTTGTATTTCTGGATTTGAATCAAAAGAATCAAAGGGTTTTGAACCCAGATAAAAGGATTTCATCCTTTACTAGGAGTAATTTACTAGTGTTACTAGGAGTAATACTAGTGACAGTAGTTGTATTTCTGGATTTGAATCAAAAGAATCAAAGGGTTTTGAACCCAGATAAAAGGATTTCATCCTTTACTAGGAGTAATTTTACTAGTGTTACTAGGAGTAATACTAGTGACAGTAGTTGTATTTCTGGATTTGAATCAAAAGAATCAAAGGATTTTGAACCCAGATAAAAGAATTTTTATCTTAACTAGAGTAATAATACTAGTATTACAAGTAGTAATACTATGTGACAGTAGTTGCATTTCTAGATTTGAAGTAAAAGAATCAAAGGGTTTTGAACCCAGATAAAAGGATTTCATCCTTTACTAGGAGTAATTTTACTAGTGTTACTAGGAGTAATACTAGTGACAGTAGTTGTATTTCTGGATTTGAATCAAAAGAATCAAAGGGTTTTGAACCCAGATAAAAGGATTTCATCCTTTACTAGGAGTAATTTTACTAGTGTTACTAGGAGTAATACTAGTGACAGTAGTTGTATTTCTGGATTTGAATCAAAAGAATCAAAGGATTTTGAACCCAGATAAAAGAATTTTTATCCTTAACTAGGAGTAATAATACTAGTATTACAAGTAGTAATACTATGTGACAGTAGTTGCATTTCTAGATTTGAAGTAAAAGAATCAAAGGGTTTTGAACCTAGATAAAAGGATTTCATCCTTTACTAGGAGTAATTTTACTAGTGTTACTAGGAGTAATACTAGTAACAGTAGTTGTATTTCTGGATTTGAATCAAAAGAATCAAAGGATTTTGAACCCAGATAAAAGAATTTTTATCCTTAACTAGGAGTAATAATACTAGTATTACAAGTAGTAATACTATGTGACAGTAGTTGCATTTCTAGATTTGAAGTAAAAGAATCAAAGGGTTTTGAATCCAGATGAAATGATTTGTATCCTTTACTAGGAGTAATATTACTAGTTTTACAAGGAGTAAATATTACTGACAGTAGTTGTATTTCTGAATTTGAATTTTTAAAAAATCAAAGGGTTTTGAACCAGATCAAAGAGTTTTTATAATTTACTAGGAGTAATATTACTACCATTACAAGGTAATACTTGCGACAGTAATTGTATTTCCAGATTTGAATCAAAGGGTTTTGAACCCAGATAAAAGGATTTTTATCCTTTACTAGGAGTAATTTTACTAGTATTACTAGGAGTAATACTAGTGACAGTAATTGTATTTCTGGAATCAAAAGAATCAAAGGGTTTTTAATCCAGATAAAAAGACCTTTCCTAAAAGGATGGGGGTGGATTACGACTAAAATACTCTCAGACCAGCTATTTTTCCAATTTGTCAACAGATAAGAACCATGAGTAATTGCGATGAACTCGGCAAAAACGGTCGTTTTAGGCGTATTCAAAGTAGGAGTAAAAATGGCTGCACTAGTAGTAGCAGTTGTAAAGTTGGATTTGAATTAAATTAGCATATCCAAAACTAGTATTGGTGAAATCTCACTCTGAATGAAATCCTAATCTAGCCCCATTTCCTCTGTACTGAATTAAAATTATTATTTAGGTTTGAAAAATTTTCGAAAAAATCTTTCTGCTTTCAAAAATCCTCTTGGTGCTACCCAAATAAGCTTAGATTTTTAATTGAAATCTAAAATTTGGTTAAAAAAAAATAGCTTTCTTTTGAACTTTCAACATCTCCTCAGTAGTCTGCTCTGTCATCGGTACTAGTATTTTTGTGTCGTATTAAATGATTTTATTTAATTAAGACCATTTTAATTAAAAATATTTACTTAAACACATTTTAAGATTTCTGTTCTCTGTGCGAGTTTTAAACAATTTTATTTTTCTGTTATTTTTTGCTGAAAGTGATAATTTTGCGTCTATTCCATAGCTGATGTTGAGCTATATCCATTGAGACCATCTGAGATTAACTGTAATTAAGCTGAATTATACTTCCAAATTTTGGGTCTTTGTAGATAGAAAACCTGTTTAAAGTTATGAGAAACATGTGGAAATAGGGAAATTTTTCCTTTTTGAAGCAATTTTAGATCATTCTATGAGAAAAAGTCGAAGTTCTATCATAGTTCTGCTTCAGTAAATGGATTAATATCTAGCCAACACGTCCTATAGTATAGTAATCCTGTCATGCTACTATGCAGACACAGATGTCACAGCTGCGGAACTGCCACAAAACCGTGTGTTACACGAAGCTTAAAGTTTCGCTGAAATAGGTATAGTTGTCTATATAGTTTCTCTTGTGGAAAACTATAGGTAGTTAAAGCTGTATTCCGACGTTTAATTAATGTTTCACTCAACAATTTCTTGAAAATAATCTATATTTCTAGATTAAAAGTACATTAGAAATCGGTTGAATATTATTGAAAAAAGAAAAATTCTATTTTAAGCAAGTCTGTGTGACTCTCCAAGAAAAAATTTAAGCAGTAGCATAATCGGTCTCGGTGATTGGATAGATATAAAAATAATGAACCCTATGATAAGTATCTTGGCCTTTTAGTGCAGGTTAAAGGTGAGGCCTTGTTGAAAAATTACTTCTTTCACAGGGACTATAAATGCGCCAAAAGTTTCTTTTATCAGATGCCCATCTGTTTTCGTTCCAGATTTTGAATAGTGTGTCTTGAATATTCAACTTTCATAATTTTTTAGGTTATTCGTGTAGTCCATTTGGATAAACTTGATGCAACAAAATTTATGACGAAGCAAATTTTCTACTCTAGTAAAGATGGCACCAAAGTACCCATGTTTATTGTACATAAAAAGGTAATAATCTTTATTTCCTCTCTCTCTCTCACTCTCTCTCTCTCTCTTTCTCTCTCTCTCTCTCTCTCTCTCTCTCTCTCTCTCTCTCTCTCTCTCTCTCTCTCTCTCTCTCTCTCTCTCTCTCTCTCTCTCTCTCTCTCTCTCTCTCTCTCTCTCTCTCTCTCTCTCTCTCTCTCTCTCTCTCTCTCTCTCTCTCTCTCTCTCTCTCTCTCTCTTTCTCTTGTATCTTGTTTCTAGAATTTATCTCTTGCGGCATGAATCCATAACAAAGTTTCGTAATCAGCGATAATATTAGTGAAAAATTGGGAATGCTATAGCTCATTCCTTGCCAAAACTGGCCTGTGATCCACGTGGAAAAATATAAACTTGTAACTTAATTAGTGCAAAAAGGCTCATGAAAATGAAAAACTTGCTGATATATCCAACCCTTTCTCGTATTTGTCTTTAAGGAGATTTGATGCCATAAAATTATTTTACGAGTATTAACTACTCCAGGATATCTGAACTGACTGGGACTCCTTATATTATTTTCGTGAACATCTGGAACCGGTAAAAAAGAAGACCCTTAAGCATTTGGGCGACAAATCTTTTTGATACTTAGACATAAATAGAGCATTATAAAATTTCACCAGGCCAAAAATGGGTAATATCTTAAGCTCTTCACAGTTGGACATCACTGAAGAACGTTTATGTAAGCCCGTCAGCGCTCTAACCACTTTATTTTGAAGAATTCACAATGGATGTAGATGAACTACGAACGTAGAAGACCCTGCAGTAATGCAGTATACTAGCTGAGGAATAAAGAGAGGAATAAAGCAAGAAAGGAATAAGGTATCCTTAGGATATTATCCAACAATATATGTATAAGTTCTTTTTTTATCATTCCAATACTATGAGAGATCTTGGCAGAAATGTGACGGGCGTGATTCTTAAAGCTGAGGCACTCAGCTAGTACAACTCCTACAAACTTCACTGATTTCGCACGTATGATGATGTTTCCACTTGACTTTATCTGCTCGATCCAAGGATAATATTTGGGCCTCTACCATATATTACCAAGGAGCTTTTCTTGTGGTTTGAGTTCAGCATTTAAGTCTCATCCATTTTTCAATGTATAGCAAACCACTTTTCAAAGGAGGACAGAGTTCCTTTTCCGTCCTAGCAGCCATCGTATAATGGACATCATCTGCAAATCTCGGTAAAATTTCATTAAGTGAAGAAACTTCCCTAGCTGACAGACCACAGATTACCAGGCACTTTTCCAAATCGTCAATATTTAAATATATATATATATATATATATATATATTATATATAATATATATATATATATATATATATATATATATATATATATATATATGTATATATATATTTAAATATTGATGATTTGGAAAAGTGCCTGGTAATCTGTGGTCTGTCAGCTAGGTCTGTCATATATATATATATATATATATATATATATATATATATATATATATATATATATATATATTTTTTTTTTAAGATTTTTTTTCAGAAATTTTCAGTCTGAAAATTTCAGCGTGATTTTTACTCTGATTTTAGTAATAATTTGTTTTAAGTTTTAATACTGCTCCTTACTTTCAGTTGAAAAAACCTATTTTTTTCTGATTGTTTTTCAAATAATACTGGAAAATCTTTGATGAATCCCCCCCACACTCAGAAATTTTCCCCGGACAGTGCACTCCTTGCTGAAAATACCCTAACAATTTCTTGTGGATAATTCCCCTAAAAATTTCTTCTTGCCTTAATTTGAATAAAAGATTTTTTTATTTAATGTCTAATCATTTTTCAAATCATGCCAGAAATCACCCCCTCTGTGGAATATATATCTCGAAATATGCATACCCTCCCTGGTGACACTTTCCCCTGGAACATTCTCTCCGCGTGGAAAATTCAGCAGCTTTCTACAGCCCCTCTGTGGAATATATGCCCCGGAAAATGCCCCCCCCCCATGATGGGGAAATCCTCCTCAGACAATACCCTCCCTGGTGACAATTTCCCTTGGAACCTTCTCTCAGCGTGGAAAACTCATCAGCCTTAGAGAAGGTAAATCCTTGCAAATTCTTCCCGAAAAATGTCAGTTTGTTTTTCATTAACAAATACTATATTTAAACAATGCGCAAACTGTATAACTTATAGTTTATCCCTCAAGGGTCATATAGATAGGAGCTTAAAAGTCTACGGTACAATTCTCTCTTACGCTGATCTGATGGTGGCATTTTCCATAAGACCCCATGAGTTTTGGGTATGTTTCTCCCCTTTTTCAAAAATTAGGCAAATTTTCTCAGACCCGTAGCTTAAACTTAATTGGATAACACTAAATTTTATTAATTTTATATATTTGGAATTTTTCATAAAACGCCAAATCCCTTCATACACTTATTGTTATCAAAATCCTTTTTCTTTTCAGTTACTATTAGGCAGAGTCGCACCTTGCTTACAGCATGTTACCACTAACTGTCTGGTAATGTTATTCACTGCCAGATTTATAATTGACTGAGTGAACGCAAAATGGGTAAATAAACGAAAAAAAATGTGTGAGATTTTGTTTTTAAATCTCGAAGTTTTTTTTAAGGAAATTGTTTTATTTTATGTATTCTTCAAGTTCAATGTCTTTAGTTTTGCTCTTTTTTTCAGGATCTTAAATTGGATAGCTCCGCTCCTACACTTCTTTATGGATATGGTGGATTCAATATAAGCATGAAGCCAAGCTTCAGTGTTTTCCGTTTAGCATTCATACATGATTTTAATGGTGTATTTGCCTTGGCAAATATTCGTGGAGGGGGGTAAGCCCTTATATGTATATTTTTTCTACACTTTTGGTACTTTAACACCCGCTAGAAGAAGTTATTCAGTCTGTAGAAACTGTTGCATCTCTTCTTGAAAAAATGTGGCATCTTTTTTCAATTAGGATAACATCGATATGATTTTTCAATTCTTTTCACTTTCATGTAAACTGTATTTTCGCTTTCATGTATAACGGTAAGGGGGGTAGGGGTTGCAAATACCTACCAGGCCAGCCCTCCTTCATTGTTTCCTCAAGATATTTGGATTCTGGCCCTATTCGTTGGGTCTTTGCAAAATAAATATATATATATGTATATATATGTATATATATATATATATATATATATATATATATATATATATATATATAAAATAAATCTATATATATATAAAAATAAGTTGTCTGTCTGTGTGTCTGTCTGTGGATCAGGTGACGTCATGTTTCTGTGTTGACTGACGTCATGAAATTAGTTGTCGTCATTTTTGCTTTGACGGTGACGTCATTCAAGATATTTAGGACATATGTTCACGTAGAAATCTATTAATGTTTAAGTTTAAAATGACTGATGAACTTACAATGGCAAAAGCCGATGAAGATGCTCAAAGAGTCTATGCCAAAAAACTTGCTGCTGATAGAGAAAGTCAGAAAAGAAAGCGTGCCGAGGAACTACCAGAGCAACGCGAAAGCAGACTTGCTGCTAAAAGAGAAAGTGAAAAAAGAAGGCGTGCCGAGGAATCAAAAGAACAGCAAGGAAACAGGCTTGAGGCTGATAGAGAAAGAAAGAACAGAAAGCGTGCCGAGGAATCAAAAGAACAGCAAGGAAACAGGCTTGAGGCTGATAGAGAAAGAAAGAACAGAAAGCGTGCCGAGGAACTACCAGAGCAACGCGGAAGCAGACTTGCTGCTAAAAGAGAAAGTGAAAAAAAAAGGCGTGCCGAGGAATTACAAGAACAGCAAGAAATCAGGCTTGCTGCTGATAGAGAAAGTAAGAAAAGAAAGCGTGCCGAGGAATCACAAGAACAGCAAGAAATCAGGCTTGCTGCTGATAGAGAAAGTAAGAAAAGAAAGCGTGCCGAGGAATCAGAGCAACCTGAAAGTTATCGCCTGGCATTCAGGTACAACCCAGTCGATGATTATAGCTTGAGTAGATGTGTTCAAATCGGGACAATGTCTAAAATTTGTCCCTATTGCAAGGCATTGAAATTCAATGGTGAAACAATGGGAATGTGTTGCGCCTCAGGAAAAGTTAAACTTCCTCTATTGGCTGCACCACCAGAGCCATTGAAGACTTTCCTTACTGGAACTACGTCAGAATCTAAGCGTTTTTTGTCAAAAATCAGAAAATACAACTCATGTTTCCAAATGACGTCGTTTGGAGCCCAAATCGAAAATCCAGATCAATTTATGTCTACTTTCAAAGTAAAAGGGCAAATTTATCATAGAGCAGGGTCCCTTCTACCATTCTCAGGCGAGAATCATAAATTTTTACAGTTGTACTTCATCAGTGATAGAAATTCTGAATTGAATGCACGTTGCGAAATTCTCCCAACGTTGAAAGGACAATCGTTTCCCAATTGCAACATCTTTTCCACGAAAATAATAATTTAGTGCGTCTGTTCAAAACAGCCATCGATTTGATGCCTACTGATACGCATAAAATTGTTATTTCCGCTGACAAAACGCCTCCTGGCCAACATGTGCGTAGATACAATGCTCCAACTATCGACGAAGTGGCAATCGTTATGGTCGGTGATCAGTTTTTACCTCGAGATATTATTCTTCATAAGCGAAACGCCCAGTTGTTAAGAATTGCTGAAACTCATCGATGCTACGATGCCCTACAATATCCTATCATTTTTTGGGATGGAGCCGACGGCTATCACTTTAATATTAAATTGATGAATCCAGCCACTAACAAAGAAATGAATAAGAAATGCAGTGCAATGCATTATTATTCCTATAGACTAATGATTCGGCAGGATGAAGAAAATTATATTTTAAAATGCCGCGAATTGTTTCACCAATTCGTCGTTGATATGTATGCTAAAATTGAATCAGAACGTTTGCTATATATCCGCCTGAATCAGGCCAAGCTCCGCTCTGAACAATACATTCATTTGCGAGATGCAGTTATAAATGACGGTAATACCACAAACGTTGGAAGATTAACAATTTTACCTTCGTCATATGCTGGCAGTCCCCGTCATATGCATGAATATGCTCAAGATGCTATTGCGTATGTTCGTCTCTATGGTCGTCCAGATTTATTTATTACATTTACATGTAATCAATCTTGGGACGAGATACTGCAGCTTTTACTTCAAGGACAATCGGCGGTTCATAGGCATGACATTACGGCCCGTGTCTTCCGGCAAAAGTTGAAATCAGTGATAAACTACATTGTAAAACTTTAAGTGTTTGGGTCAGTGCGATGCTGGATGTACTCAGTGGAATGGCAAAAACGAGGTTTGCCACACGCACATATACTAATCTGGCTACATAAAAAAATTACTTCGAAAGAAATTGATGATGTGATTTCCGCTGAAATACCTGATAAAAATGTCGATAAGGGGTTACATGATATTATTGTAAAAAATATGATACATGGACCTTGCGGTGCACTGAACGAAAATTCACCATGCATGGCCAAAGGAAGGTGCACAAAGCAATATCCTCGACTTTTAGTATCAAACACAATTACTGGCAATGATGGTTACCCACAATATAGAAGAAGATCTACTGAAGATGGCGGTAAAACAGCAATAATAAAGAAGCGTAACGGTACCACCATCGAAGTAGATAACCAGTGGGTTGTTCCATATTCCCCATTATTATCAAAAACATTTAATGCACACATAAACGTTGAATACTGTAACTCCGTAAAGGCAATCAAATACATATGTAAATACGTCAACAAAGGCAGTGACATGGCAGTTTTTGGCTTGAAGCCCGAAATCAAAGATTTCGATGAAATCGTACAATATCAGGCTGGAAGATACATAAGCAGTAATGAAGCTGTTTGGCGAATTCTTTCATTTCCGATACATGAACGTAGTCCAGCTGTTGTTCACTTAGCGGTACATTTACAGAATGGTCAACGTGTTTATTTCACGGAAACCAACGTGCAACAAAGAGTCCTGAATCCACCGGATACAACATTAACAGCTTTTTTTTCGCTTTGCAAAAATGATTCTTTTGCAAAAAAAACTGCTGTATACTGAAGTGCCTTCGTATTACACGTGGAATACTAAAAATAAAGTATTTGAACGTCGAAAACAGGGTAAGTCAGTCGACGGCCAACCTACCATCTTCAAAGATACCACGATAGGAAGACTCTACACCGTTCACCCCAATCAACATGAATGCTTCTTTCTACGCCTGCTTTTGGTGAATGTACCCGGTCCGACATCCTTTGAGTATTTGAGGACTGTAAATGGTACTATACATGACACTTACCGTAGTGCATGGCAAGCTCTGAATTTATTGGAGAATGACCAACACTGGGATAACTGCATCAATGACGCGTGCGAAACGTCAACCCCAAGTCAAATTCGTGCATTGTTTGGCATCATTTTAACAACTTGCTCTCCATCAGCTCCTGCAGAGTTATGGGAAAAATATAAGTCAAAAATGTCCGAAGATATACTCCATCGAAAACAGTTAGAGACGTCAGATATGACTTTTGATTTTACATCAGAAATTTATAACTACACTTTAGTTGTTATAGA
Organism: Artemia franciscana; assembly: GCF_032884065.1. Taxonomy (NCBI): domain Eukaryota; kingdom Metazoa; phylum Arthropoda; class Branchiopoda; order Anostraca; family Artemiidae; genus Artemia; species Artemia franciscana. The sequence goes on along the minus strand of NC_088871.1, from coordinate 44,385,123 downwards.
AGATTTGTGCGTACGTATGGCAAACAAACCTCTTCAGGATTTGGGAATGCCTTCACCTAACCGTATCGCTGCTGTTTCGACATGTGTAGAATTGGATCGTGAACAAAGTTACAGTACGAGTGATCTATTGTCGTATGTACGAAATAACATTTCCAAGTTAACGTCGGAACAAAAAGACATTTATGATACGATAATGCATTGTGTCGATAACAACGTTGGAGAAATTTTCTTTTTGGATGCGCCAGGAGGTACTGGTAAAACGTTTGTGATAAAACTGATTCTGGCATCAATTCGATCAAAAAATGATATAGCGTTGGCAATTGCGTCGTCCGGAATAGCCGCAACATTGCTGCCTGGTGGAAGAACTGCTCATTCCGCTTTGAAATTGCCTCTGAACTTGCATTCTACAGAAACTCCCACGTGCAATATTTCCAAATCATCTGGGATGGGTAAAGTATTGCAGCAATGCAAACTTATTATTTGGGATGAGTGCACAATGGCACACAAAAAATCGCTCGAGGCTCTGGATCAATGCTTGAAAGATTTGCGAGGGAAGTCGAAACCCTTTGGCAGCACATTAATATTGCTTGCGGGAGATTTCAGGCAAACATTACCTATAATACCTAGATCAACTCCTGCAGACGAAATGAATGCTTGCCTGAAAAATTCTAATTTATGGGCACACGTAAAAACATTAAAATTAACTACAAATATGCGTGTCCGATTGCAAAACGATGACTCTGGTCAAACATTTTCAGATCATTTGCTGGCAATGGGAAACGGAAAGCTCCCAGTAGACTCAATTTCAGGACGTATACAACTACCTGCTGATTTCTGTAATTTAGTGACGTCCAAAAATGAATTGATTGAAAAAGTATTTAAAAAAACCAATGGAAAACCTAATAGAGGCCACAATCTTGACAGGGCCTTTTGAGGGTGAGGCTGTTCTTATTCCTCGCATTCCCATGATTCCAACGGATCTGCCTTTTCAATTTAAAAGATTGTAATTCCCAATTCGATTAGCATTTGCAATCACCATTAACAAAGCTCAAGGTCAATCATTAGAAAAATGTGGTATAGATCTTAATACTGATTGTTTTTCCCATGGACAATTGTACGTTGCATGTTCGAGGGTCGGTAAACCTGACAATCTATTTATATGCAGCGACAATTGGACAGCGAAGAATGTTGTATATTCGCAAGTTTTACGCAGTTAATTTGTATTTTGGAACCAAATGAAGCGGTTAATTATCCATCTGAATTTTTAAATTCCATAGATCCTTCAGGGTTTCCACCACACGTGCTACAACTAAAAATAGGCGTACCAATAATACTTTTAAGAAATATCAACCCACCAAAGCTTTGCAATGGCACGCGACTTGCCGTAAAAAAACAATGGAAAACCTAATAGAGGCCACAATCTTGACAGGGCCTTATGAGGGTGAGGCTGTTCTTATTCCTCGCATTCCCATGTTTCCAACGGATCTGCTTTTTCAATTTAAAAGATTGCAATTCCCAATTCGATTAGCATTTGCAACCACCATCAACAAAGCTCAAGGGCAATCACTAGAAAAATGCGGTATAGATCTTAATACAGATTGCTTTACCAATGTACAATTGTATGTTGCATCTTTGAGGGTCGGTAAACCTGACAATCTATTTATACGCACAGACAATGGGACAGCGAAGACTGTTGTATATTCACAAGTTTTACGTAGTTAATTTGTATTGTATCTATCTATCTATCTATCTATATAAAAACGAGTTGTGTTTATGCATGTTTGTTTGTTTGTAAAAAGAGCGTTTGCATATGACGTCATTATTAGTACATACGGCTTTGTATATGGACAGACAATGGGAAAGCCAAGAATGTTGTATATTCGCAATTTTTACGTAGTTTGAAACACATATATAAATCTATCTATATTCACAGGTGGGACACAGGGACACAACTACAATGGCGCGTAACTAATATGGCGCGTAACGACTTACGCGCGCGGGGGGCTTGGGGGGCGCGAAGCGCCCCACCAACTAGGTGTTGGGGTGGCGCGAAGTGCCACCCCAACAGCTAGTATATATATATATATATATATATATATATATATATATATATATATATATATATATATATATATATATATATATATATATATATATATATATATATATATATATATATATTTCCCATCAAAAGAAACAGATGGAGCATAAGACAAAAAAGCAAAAAACACACCACAAAAGAATACACAAACACAAGAAAAATAAAGAAAAAATGGATATCTAACTACAAAAAACAAAACCTATTGCCTCAAAATAATTGCCCAAGGATGAGTAACAATATTAGAGTTATATCTGGCGATCTGGGCTATTATCGCTTCATTTGGGTCGATAACCTCATACCGACTTGTCACAATACGGTCACAATACAATACATGGTGGAAGCCGTAAGAGGTACTTCGCATTTTTATAATATGTAAACCGCAATTCATTCTTATCTTCCTTTTGGAATATCCTCCAAAAGGAACTTAAATACAGATAATGGGGTAGTGTCATTGCATTATACAGATGGGCCAAAATCCGCCGATCAAACTGACGCTTATAAACTACAACACGGCTATACGCTAAAGAGATCCGTTTCTGCAGATGACTCTGCAAAAGATGACGTGTTTCAAGCATAGACCGACCAATAGGGATCCCCAAATAAACTATGTGTTAGGCAAGCCGAACAGTAGCACCACCCAGCCTAATATCAACAGCAGACCCTTGTTTAGCATTAAACAACAACACATCTGATTTCTTTTCATTAAACTGAAGGCCTATTTTTCCATATTCTACTTGAAACTGGATAAAATTCTCCTCTAAACCGCGAAGTAGGCGGCTCAGATTAAGTACATCGTCTGCATAGCTTATTAACGATAGATAAATCCCTCTTAGAATGTATGTCAGATTTGACTTAGAATGCGGTTTAACGATTTTTTAACGGGAAGGACCAGGTTATTTGTCAGGTTTAGTGTTGTCGGTAGCTTAAGCCTAGCTTTTAAATTTTGATACATATTACATAAAGGGTTTAACATACTTGGGTTAACACCTGCTAGGCCCATATCTAATATAATCTGATCATGAATTAGTGAATCGAAGGCCCTTCCGAAATCATGCGCAGCGAGAGCTATGCTCTCACCGCTTTTCTCAGCATCTATCAAGGCTGAAACAAGAGCAGAAAGAGCGTGGCCACAACCTAGACTAGGCTGAAAACCGATTTGATGGTCAGGAACTGTGCATTTTGAACGCAGTTCATCAACAATAAGTGCCTCAAATAACTTACAAAAAATTGTAGCCACAGTTATAGGTCGGAATGACGAGCTCTGGCTAAGAGGCTTTCCCTTTTTAGGCACAGGTGTTAATATTCCTATTGAAAAAGAATCAGGCACTATACCCAGGTTAAAAATCATTTGAAAAAGCAGGGCAAAATGCTCAAAGAACAACTCGCTGCAAAACAGCAGGTGATGAATTGATATACTATCACAACTGCGCGATTTCTTTTTTTTTTGGTTTTCTAATAGCAGTACGGTTAGAACACCTCGTAATTATAACACCCGGACTGTTTTCTTATCGCTTACGTGAGAAGAAATCATCCAGTTTCACACCGAAACTTTTTTGATGCCTGATATCAGGAGCAGAAAATTCATTTCTATAATGCTGAACCCAATTATCTCGAGATGTTGAGGTCATTGTTACATGAGATCTTTCTTTAAACAATGAAGACCAAAGTTTATTTGGATGGGTAAGGATAGTCTGAGATGAAGAACGATTAATTGTACTACTGTGTAGTGGAAGTTCTTTTGCAAATTTACGTTTACTACGAATTCGAAGCTTATTCACCCAACCGTCTCGTGGACAGCCAGCCTCATACCAAACCAAAAGCCAAAATTTTGCCGAATTACACGCGTTTTGCAGATTAACATTTGCAGACCAGCCTGGTACTTAGGTACCAGGCCACACCCGTCTTGACGGTACAGCTGACTGTTCAGCGAGACGTAATGCGTGCACAAGCTCACTACAATAAATATTCAACCGAATTCGTGATTCCGCCGGATATATATATATATATATATATATATATATATATATATATATATATATATATATATATATATATATATATATATATATATATATATATATATATATATAACATATATATATAACATATATATATTATATATATATATATATATATATATATATTATATAATATATATAAGTATAAGATTTATAAAGGAAAATCTGAATTAATCCTTAAAAAAACTTCTAAAAAAGTATTTAAAATGGTGAAAGACATATGGCCACTTCACTTGAGACCCAAACGATAAACTGTACAAACACTGAAAAAAAATAACAATAAATAAACTAAAAAATGTTGATGCGGCCACATCAAACAAATCTGTATTCCAGGGGAGCTACCGGATTGACGTCTACCCCTAAAAAATATATGGGTGAGTTTTCTACCAAGCACAACAGAGAAGGCAAGAACCAAGTTGCTTGTTATTTCAAACAGGCTGAAGAAATGAGTTTGTGAATTCTTTGTTACTATTGGCCGTGGTTTGTTCTTTACTAGGTTAACGTGCCGTCGCAACTATAATTAGTATCATTTCTGCTTACTTTTCATAGACTTGTAGAGTCTAAAAACCTTTGCGTTTTTGTGCTGAATCAGGACAAGAACATGTCTGTAGCTTGCCATAGACTGTTTTATTTGGAACTGTTTTCTTCTAAAAATCCTTCCATGTAATAGTTGGATCAGAAAAAACGCAGGCTGAGTGTGATCTTGCCAAAGAAAAAAAAATAAGTGAAGCACACGAGATGATAATAAAATAACTTTAGAAAATGAATAGTAGGATGAATGATCATCCTTGCTTTTTCCCATTGGTCAAGGGGGTAACTCATTCGAAAAGAAGGGAAGGAGCCCCCCTTTCACTGATCGTGAAATAAAATGCTTGAAACTGCGCTATAAGATCCAGGAGCATTCACTTTTTGTGCACCACCATTGATAAATTAAATTCTGTATGCTATAGTCTGAATTATATGTGGAGTAGTAATGAATTTATTGATGAATTTAAAGAAAAATTATTTTCTTTGAATTTTGTATTGGAAATACAAATATTTGATAGTTTGTATATTCATTCCTTTGCTTTTTAGAGAATATGGAGAAGAGTGGCAAAACGCTGGGCGATTATTAAATCGACAGAATTGTATTGATGATTTTATCGCCGGAGCGGAATACCTTATAGATGCAAAATACACTTCAAGTAATAAGTTGGCCATAATGGGTGGGTCGCATGGAGGCATGCTAGTTGGTGCTTGCGTCAACCAAAGGCCAGAACTTTATGCTGCTGCAATACCTATGGTTGGGTAAGTCGATAGTAAAATTTAACAGTTTTGCCCGTGTCACACCATAGTTACGTCTGTTCTAAAGTCCATATAAGCCTAAAGTAATCTGAGATAGTTCCTTTTACTGATGATCGATTCGCCAGATATTTAAGTTTTTTTAATGCCTGAGCCGCGTCATAGTCAAATCTGTCGATCTATCGGAGTTTTTCTTGGTTCTAAGTCACATAATAGTTATCCCCGTTCATAAAAAAAAAAAAAAATTCTATGAATGGCTTGGAGTTTTTCTTGAAATTCAACGCTAAACTTGTATTTCAGAAGCAGAAAATCAAAATAAAAAGTAATCAGTTTGTAAAGATTGCTTCAAGACTAATTTATTCCCAACTTACCAATACTGGGTATTTGTATCAGTTCAGTTCATTTGGGTTTGTTAAAAAAAATTATAACAGTCATAACATACATAATCTCTCATCTCTACGCAAAAAATGCATGCTGAGTCCCATATCACCTCAAAAACAAATACGCAATATGATTCTCCCTCCACTTCGCGATTACAATCATGGCCCCTACCAACAAGAATATCCTTACAAGTCCCCACCTTTTTATCCAGGAGCAAACCACTCCAATCTCCACGCACACACAAAAAAAAATACTCAATAATGGCTAAAGTCACTTTTCTAGTTAGATTTTTTATTCAATTTAAACTAATTCAAAACAAGATAATTTTTTATTCTCTTTTTGAAAGAACTAAGGGATCTCCTACCTCTCAGTTCAAGTGGTAGGGTACTGTAAGCCTTAGTGCAGACGATGTCTGGCGAAAAATCCGACCTCACTGCTGGCGTATGTCGAATATATCGTTTTCCAGATCCCTGTTTTACAAGTAACTTTTTTTAAGCATCCATATTTTCCGTTTTAAAAACAAGTTTTCCCTCTAAAAAAAAATCAATTTTGTTAAGAGCCTGCAGTTATACCTTACACTAAAAGGATAAGATATTACTGGATTGACAAGTCTCAGATTTATCCATTTACCTACCGTGCCAGAATTGTGATATTGCTTAAATTTTTTTCTAAGAGAAGGATCTAAATTTGCTGAAAAAATAAGAATAACCAATGAAAATATGTTGCTCAAAACAAAGAATTGCTTAAAAATAGCTAATGTATCGTCTTTCGTTTGTATATTGACTGAAAAAAAAGAAATCCACAAAATAAGTTATTTAAAGAAAAGTAAGGGAAGTAAAGTAAAGAAAAGCAGAAAAAAAGTAAAGAAAAGTAGAGTTAGTCGTTGATTCTTACCCATGCCATATCTCACCAGCCAAATAATTAGATTTTTATTTTCACTGTCCTTGGTACTCTAACGATTATCTTCTTAGTTAAGAGTTTGCTTTTGAAGCGATTGAGAGCTAATAAGAGTAAACTAGAGTTAGCCTATAGAACCACATGGTAATATTTGCGAGCTGTCTAGCGAAGCCAGCTTCTCTTTTCATTGACATATGTGACTGGTATGAGTATATATTTCTTCCGCATATTCCTGATTTGACTAAATATGATAGCATTCAATTTGGTTTCAGTGAAAAGCATAGTTACCAACGTGCTTATCAAGATCATGTTCATATTTTGAAGGAAGCTAGTCAAAACTATTATAGTCTCTATTTTTGGGTTTGGAAAATTCTCAAAGCATTCGACAGCGTTTAGTATTCGCAAGTTTGGTTTGCTTTGCATCAACTTGGGATTAACGCTTTTGGGATTTTTGGTTTTGAAATTTTGGTACTAGCATTCTCACTTGCCCCTTAAGTTGGCTTGTGGAATTTTTTTCGGGGGGCATATTGTCTTACGTATGCTTTCGCCTTATATTCTTAACACCTGTACTACCAGCGTGCTGTCTGGGATTCGAAGTACCTGTTGGACAGGTTTTTCTGACTCATCATATTTTGCATCTCATAGCTGTTCTCAAATTGGCATGTCATATGGCTATTTCTTAATTTAGATAAATGTAAATATTTTGTGTTTAATAATGCTGTAGGATTAATCCCTTGGATTGAAGCCTTTTGCTTATTCTATAAGTAGATTCTTTTTACTGGTTAGATTTCACTGTTTGTAGACCACTTAGCTCTTCCCGGTGTCAGGTTCTTATGTTTGTGAAAGTGAACATTAAGCTAGTGTACTCATAGAAGACGAGCTTTATCTAGACCAGCGTTTTTCAACCTTTTTCATGACACGACCCCCTAGTATAAAAAAATATTTCGTGACCTTGACACTTTTTTGTCAAGTTAAAAATATGTAATCCATGCATAAATTTTACGCGTTTTCATTACAAGATTTGGATATAAATATATAATTAAGTATGTAAAACATGTAATCTTTAACCAAAGACGTGGCCAAATAACTAGCAAACAAATACAAACATGTTTGTATTGTTAGGGCTGAGACTCTGATTGCCATCTGTTGGTAACACCCGAAACTAATATCCTCTCCACAGCCCTTGTGAAAGGCACACAATTTTCAATTATTTTGTTACACTTCGAGACGATTCTCGCGAGAATGCACCGGGCTGGTCTATCAAAAAGGTGGTCAACCACAGGCACAATAGTTGAGCGCAAGACCGTGAAGCTAGTGGAATCGTATGGATGACCACAATAAATGGAAACGATTCGGAAGCTAAACTCTGGTGTTATGTACGGACTGTGTGTGGTTTGACGGTCTTTAAGGTGCTATGGAGTTGAAGTAACAGTGATTTGTGAGAGTGATACATGTGTCACAAAGTGATTTGTGAGAGCTTGTTCGTGACGTCTGCTGTTAAGTTAGAAAAGCGCGAATCAATGTTTTACGTATTTATGTGAGTTGTGTGTTATGCTTGAATTTTGATAAATTCCTGAAAGTATCACCATAACCATCAACGTCTAGCGGGCGTAGTGGCATAAAGAAATTTTTTTTACTGTTTTAAAAAGTATATTTGAGAGTAAGAGTCAAACTTTAGCTTAAAGAGCTGGGCGTTGAGGAGGAAATAGCCCCTTTCATATATGGAGTAATTTCTGTTCGTTTTAAGTTTTGATGTCGTTCCTCACTTTCAGGTAAGAAAAACTTTTTTTTTATTTATTTAATTTAATACGAATCGAGACTGACTTTTACCGGTATCTTGAATTTTGCTTTACCTAAAAGCGATCTTTCCGTAACAGTAAATTAGTTACTCTATATTCACCTAAAGGAATCATTCGCTCTTTCTTTTAATTAACTTCTCGTGTTTTTTTGTGTCTTTGATGATCTTGTGTTTTTTATGACTTGAGTCTTTCAATGATTTTGTCTTCCTTTTTGTTTACTCTGCTTGTGTAAAGTAGTGGACGGAAAAGAAACAATATTGTAACCAAAAGGTCGTAGCTTTACATCAGGATAATCAAGCCTCCTACTACCCATGGATACTACTCTATTAAAAATTTTGAAATTGTAGAAAAAATATTATTCTATTAAATATTAATGTTTCTGTTCAATTTTTCTTATCTTTTACGCCCTCTAAGCTAGACATATTAAGAGCTAAAGTTTTTAACTACAGTATTTACATGCGGATTCAGGAAAGAAAAGGCGTAGGGTGCTCGCCGAAACACATCCTACCTGTTGCCTATACTAAATTAATATGATATGGATTAGCTATACTCGGAAAGTAAATCAAGACCTAGTGGAAAATGTAAATAATTATTGATTTTTAGTGCCAAGTTTAAATTGTTAACAGCCTATAAATCTAATAAGGGTTATATCACAGCACTGATCTGATACCAACGACCTAATCTAATAAACCTAATATCAGGGCTGTAAAGCGATCCTGATCTACTCATTTAAAAAGTGAAATAGTTCTGGGAATAAATAGAACTATTGAAAATCTTGCAGAATCTGGGCCGGGATTAACATATCAGTCTGTCGTGGCACGTTGAGTTGGACAAATGAAGCATGGACAAATTTCAAATAATTTCCTTTTCAGTTTTTCAATTTGAGCTATATTTTTACTTGGCAGTCTTATAACCAGATTCGGTTTGCGTTGGATCTTCGCTAAAAATAAGTGCCGAAACTAAAAAAAAACAACATTACCACAAGTAAAGTCAGTTCCTTGAAAAGCTACCTAAGTTTAATAATTGTTCAAATTTCAGAATTATTGCTTATCTCTACTTTTCTGGATAGGGGAGGGGAAGTGTATTTTAACACAAACAGGCAGGAGTGTGTGTGACTCTGTCTTTGCTTTAAAGAAGCTCTTCTTTCAATTTTTTAGGCAAACGAAAATAAAGAAAAAATAAAATATTGGCATAGCATTATGAGGGAAAATTATAAGCAAAAGATAAGTAAATTGGTAGTGAAATAGCTACACACTAGGTCTTCTTATGGTGATTCACAAGTTTTCAAGCTATATTTGTTATTTTTCTGTTGTATATACTTTTTTTATGTTTTTTTTTGTTTCATCTTGTCAAAAGGTACGTCGGTTATATCATCTCGCATGTACAGATGAATTTTATGTAAAGATATGGTTTTTTCAGAGTAATGGACATGCTTCGTTTTCATAAGTTTACCATTGGATATGCGTGGTGTACCGATTATGGCACACCTGATGAAAAGGAGCATTTCAATAGCATTATCAAGTATTCTCCACTACATAACATTCGAAGGCCATCAAATGGGGCTCAGGTATATCATTTCTCTTTTGTTATTTCTGTGGTCTTGTTATTAAGGGTTGGATTTTTCTTTTCTTTTTTTGTAAAAACAACGCAATTCTTGCAATTAAAAATTGAAGACTTTTTAATTTTTAGCAATAGAAAAGGCCATTCCGACCTGAGTGTAGTTTACATATCCCATTTTTGCTTGTAATAATTGCCTGAAAAAAAAACATTTTTGTTTCAAGATTTAAAATATGATAACCATTTACACCTGGGTAGTATATTTAAGCATTGGGGCTGAGATTGCAAATTAAAGATTCTAATCAAGCAATCTGGAGACTATTAAAAATTACATGTGAAAACTAGTCCTATGTATTTATACGTCATATTAGCTCTCTCTCT